>NC_087346.1:69505000-69517500 GCF_030014295.1 Loxodonta africana | reverse complement strand
TTATGTATAAGCAAGAAAGGCACTGAAGTGGACATACAGTAGCTGCTTTGTGGAGTGCCTGGGTAGTTCATATTCAGTGAAATGCCAACAGAAGTTCCCAAGGTCAATCAGAGAGGATAAGCTGTCATGAGCAGACCTGGATTTGTGTCATCAGGCATTTCCTGGTTGGAAAAGATGCTTTATCAATTATTCTCAGTGACGAGGGAGACAAAGGAGTGGGTGTTATGCAGACATATATAAAATTCCCCTTCAATTTTTGGCGCCATCTTATCAAATCTAGTATATGAGTCAGAGAAATAAGGCTCCTACCTTAGATCCTCATGGGTATTTTTAAAATTGTCAGGAAAGGAAAGACATCAGAGAGTTCTGATCTCTTTTTATTCTGGTATTCAGAATCCCATTCATAATGGCTGTGGACTACAGAGCCCGCAGCCTCACTCTATACAGGTGTTTCTGTCCATGTCACACCCTGAGCTCCCTTGCTTTCTTACATCTTTCAGCAAACATCATCCATTCTATCATTCTCGAGACACACACAGCTTGCCCTCCCATAGCTCACAAGAATTCTAAATTCTTTTCCTAGTTAGTTATATTTCAAAATACCTGACCTTGAGCAAAACATGAGTAATGTAATTATTTTGTGTATCTGTATGTATGCATATGCATTCATACCTATGAAAATAAAACCATTCTGTTTTAAGAAAACACAAACACAGATTCACAAGATAGAAAATTGAAGGGGTGATTGAATTAAAAGAAAATTTTTTTTGTTTTTCAAAAGATTCAATCCAGAATTCCCTTTCAAATTAAGTATAATTTTAATTCACATTTAAATTATATATTACATGTAATATAGTTATATATGATGTAATTGTATCAATATATATTAATGTGTAATACTGTGTATATATACTGTATATAGTAACACTGATCAAGTCTATTGTAAAATTAAGTACCATCTTTACATACTTTGGAAAACAATGCTTGAGCAATAACCAACCTACTAGCCTTTGAAACCAGTGATGTACAACTTCTAAGTATTTACGAGCTACTTCCTAATCTTTAAAATTAGACTTAGAGTTGGCAGCCCTCATTTATTTAGCTGGGCTACAGAACAAATGAAACCTGAGGGAATGGAACCTGTTTTAGATTCAGTTGCAGGAAACATTTTTTTGGAGATGTGTCAAATTATGTGGGGAAGTTTCTAGCTTAATCTTTCAAAAGAGAGTGTGCCTCCTCCATACCTCCAATCACATCACCTCCTACCTTAATTTACTAAAGATAACTTACTCTCTATCAACCACCTATATGTCTTGTGAGTCATATTGATCTCAGACATGTGATGCAGTCCTTGGCTAAGATAAAATTGGTTTAATGGTACCCTTCCTCCCTCCCTCTATTTCTAAGAATACTTAAGCATGCAGAGGACACCGCAGGCCCCTTTCCCCATCAGGAAAGCATGTCTACGCAGCTTACAATAAAGGACAACTCTTCCCACAGCCTCATCAATACCTTGATAGTTCTGGGCTAATGGAATCTTGTGACTTTCGGTTCTCATTCGCAAGAGACCCTGATGTAGACATTGATGAGTGGAACATTGTCTATTCATACACACTTATCCTTACAGTTTGCTCTGCGAAACATATTTTCTGGAGGAGGTCAAAACTACTACCTTTCTGGCTGTTTTTCTCTTAAGTTGGAGAGGAAAGAATTTATTTTGTTTGGTGATCATACGCAGTTTTTTCTAATTCTAATTTTGCTACAAAATTAGAGAAGGTTTCTTCAAACTAGAAAGAGTTTGAGTTCATAAATGGAAAATATTGACATCTGCTCTAGGTCCATTTTAAAGTTTTAAGTAAACTAGATTTTCTTTTAATAATTTGCCAGTTGCTGTTAAGTCGATTCTAACTCATGGTGATGCCAGTTGCTGTTAAGTCGATTCCAACTCATGGTGGCTCAATGCGTGTCAGAGTAGAACTGTGCTCCATAGGGTTTTCAATGGCTGATTTTCTGGAAGTAGTTTGCCAGGCCTTTCCTCTGAAGCACCTCTGGGTGGATTTGAACTGCCAACCCTTTAGTTAGCATCTGAGCACGTTAACCATTTATACCACCCAGGTACTCCCTTTAAATAGCAGTGGCTAACAATGAGCAGTGACTACACGTGAAGTGCATTACTAGGCCATTTTACATACATTATCCCACTTTGTTCTCTGAACAATTAATGGGACCAGGTGGAAACTAATCTTATCCACATTTTAGAGATGTGGAATTGGGCTTTGGGAGAATGAATACCTTGCTGAAGTTCACCTGGCTAGTAAGTGGTGGGTGAGGATTCAAACCCAACTCCACCTGAGTCCAAAGCTTGTGCCAGCTCACTCTGAGCATGCAGACTTTCAGGGCTGTCGGCCTCAAGTGGGTGTTTTAATCTCAATTAATGCCACATTCTGGGAATAGCAAGATGACTTCTGGACTGATTCTCCTCCGGAGTCTTCTACTCCATTTATGCTAAGAACTCTAATTAGAACTGACAGTATTAGGCCTTGATTCAAGTTTGTGGTACGCAAAAATGGCAACCTTATGCAACCAAAACACCTCACGAAACCTGATCTCACAGCTCCATTTTAGAAAATTATTAATACAGAGGTCTTGAATAATAATTATCATTTCTGTTTTTTTAATATCTCTGCTTTACAGAAAGGTGAAGATAGTTACCCCTGAAGATATTTGGCCCTCAAAGAGCTTCTCATTTATAACTGTTCTTCCTCCTCATTCAGAAAAAACTTAAAACTTCTTTTGGTTGATTTTGTTTTACTTATTTCTCTCATTGGTCAGAAATTACTCTTTGCTTTCACAGAATGTGATTAGACACTGTGGAGAGAGAATCTGGAAAACTGAATATAGATTTAACACCCAAAGGCGGAGGCCTGAGGGTCACTGGGAGGACATTTGGAAATGAAAAAATGGTGAAAGGACCTTTGAAAAACATAAACTTTGGAATATAAACTTGAGGCTTTGGAATATAAACTCTGGATACTTGTTTTTATGTCCTAGTTTACTTTGTCTTTTTCTCTTGTTGTTGTTAACTATCCTTGGAACAGCCCCTGACTCATGGCAACCCCAAGCACAATGGAATGAAACTCTGCCTGGTCCTGCACCATCCCCATGATTGGTGGCAGATTGGACTGCTGTGATTCATAGGGTTTTGCTGACTCATTTTTTGGACGTAGATTGCCAGACCTTTCTTCCTAGTCTGTCTTAGTTTGGACGCTCCATTGATACCTGTTCAGCATCATAGCAACATGTAAGCCCCCACTGACAGACAGTTGATGGCTGTGTATGAGCTGCATTGGTTGAGAATCAAACTGGAGTCTCCTGCGTGAGAGCTGAAAATTCTACCATTGAACCACCAATGTCCCCATTGTATCTTTCTCTAGGGCTCTGTTTCTCTCTCTGTTGTTGTTGTTGTGTGACTTTGAGTTGATTCCATCCCATAGTGACCCTGTAAGACAGAGCAAAACTGCCCCATAGGGTTTCCTAGGCTATAATCTAAAAAAAAAAAAAAAAAAATTTTTTTTTTTTTTTTTAATCTAGGACCCCATTAATCCCTTTAACAGGTTAGGTTCCCAAAGGGTGTCAGAAGTACCATGAGATTGTCACTGCCATCTGTTGCTGGTGGGTAAACTAACACTTTGTCTTCCCTTGTATATAGTAATGTTCCTATCTATGAAAGGTCATAGGTGAAGAAGCTCTACAACGACAAGTTTGAATTGAGAACATATCAACATAGAATATATTTAATACTGCTGTTTCATGTAGAAAGACACCTCCCACCTTGTCATTTTATTAAAAGAATAATCTTGACCTTTTCTAATAAGATTCTCAAAAAAAAATTTTTTTTTTTTTCTCTAGGAGCATCTATAGAGGAAATGCTTGATCAACAGTTAATTAACAAGTGAAGATACTTGAACAGAAAAAAAAATTATTTAGATGCCAATAAATGGATAGCCTTTGGGGATAAAAAGAATTGCTTTTAGGAAATGTGAAAAAAAAAAAAAAGTTCTGAAGGAGAACTTTGAGGGAGACATTCACAGGAAAGGCTCTTTGAGTTAGCTGCCCTTGGGAAGAAAGAAGCTGCCGTCAGGTCTCATTGTCACCACTGGGTGTCACTCCAGGCAGCCCCTTAGCAGCCGTCCAACTAGTCAAGGTTAAAATACTGTAAAGGGAAGTGCTCAGCTAAACAAACCAAAGGTAATGATGAAAGGAAGGAAACAAGTGTCCCACTCTTTCATCGCATATCACGATTTTGAGGGAGAGGGAAGAGAAACACAGTGCTAAGAAATGGCATCAGGTGGCATAAGGTTTTGGAACCGCGCTGTCATTATTTCTAGGCTGGGGATTTTTGAATTCAGATACTGGGTTTTGTGTTGTCATCCCACTCTGTTAGCTGAGGTGAGAATGCAGTAAGACCAAAACCCAATTCAAGCCTTTTAGAGGGTACCAGTGTATGTGTAGGTTGTCCCAAAGTAAGACCTATACACGGACCTCCAGCCTTTCCACTGTGGCCATGCGGCACACTGATGGCTGGCCTGGATGGTGGTTTGAGACCGTAGCTGCTCACTAGAATCACTTGAGGAGCTATTTGACATTTCTTGCTTCTTCTCTTTCCCTTTTTTTTATCTCTCAATTTGTTGCCTTTGATCGTTTTTACATTGGGACCCTTCTTTTCATCTCTCCATGATCCAATTCCAGTTTGGGGGTTGTGACCTGGGGGTGGTAAGGTTAAGTGATAGAGTAGAGAAAAGGAGGGGATAAATTAAGCATTATTTTAACCTCCTATTTCCCTCCTCAAGTTCCTGCAGACTGAGGAGTGGGCTTGAGGGTAGCGCCCTCAGCCACACTTTTATCTTATTTCCCTGTCCAAAAATGGCTGTCTTGTTCTTCACTCAGGTTCAGCCCCAGGTCTTATTATTTTCTTCTGAGGCTTAGAGAAACTCACCATTTTGTCTCCATAAAAACATTCATCTTTTCTTGCATGAAGGAAATGAAGGGGGATACATTTTCTTTATTGTAAAAATCACACACTGAGTTTTAGAAGATCTCAAAAATATTTTTAAAAATAGGAAAAAGAATCTGCTCTATTTCTTCACTTAGCTTTAACCACTTAAGGTGGTTCCAAACTCTTCAACTTTCTCATTTGTGTGGTTTATTACTGAAAATTCAAAACATGATTCTTAATGGCTGCCTAAGTTCACTGAATTGGTGCACTATTGCTTAACTATTTCCTCACTGCTGGATATTCAGATTGCTAAATTTTTCCCCTATTATAAATGACAAGTGTATTCGTTATCTACTACTGCATAGCAAATTGTCAAAAATTTAGCAACTTAAAATGAGCAGTATTTATGATCTCAGAGTTTCTGTGGGTCAGGAATCTGGGCCCAGCTTAGCTGGTTACTTCTGGCTCAGGGTCTTGAGGTATCCACTGGGGCTGGTGTCCTCAAGGCTCTACTGGGTAAGGTCCACTTCCAAGCTCACTCGTGTGTCTGTTGAAGGCCTCAGGTTCTCACTGATTATTGTCTGGAGACATCAGTTCATTGCCATCTGGGCCTCTCCATAGGGTAGCTCACAACATGGCAACTGGCTTTCCTCAGAGTAAATGAGTGAATGAGAGAGTGAGAGAATCCACCGAAGACAGAAGCCAAAGTCTTTTTATAACCTAATTTCAGAAGTGATATATCACTTCAGACACATTCTATTTGCTAAATCCAGCCCGCATTCAAGAGGAGCAGATCACACAAACACATGAATACCAGCAGGTTGGGATCATTGGGGCCATCTTCGAAGCAGCCTACCACAAGAGGAGAGTGAGCTCATTTGTGGATCCTTGAACATGAACATCTTTGTGCGTCCTTGCTGTTGTATACAGGTTCTTGGAATTTAGTTTGTTTCCAATTTATTGTTAATGTAAACAATGGTGCCAAGGACATTTTCTTTTTACATTATGAAACATTTCTACAAGAGTAGACAGCATTCTGGGGGACATCCTTGATCTTGAGAAATTTGTTTCAAGAGTATGATATCAATATTTTAAAGGGTTTGATTCATTTTGCCCAATTGCTTTCCGGAAAGATTGTACCATTTTATATAAAACGGGAAGCACTTTTCCCCCAACTGTTTCCTTGTAGTATCATCAATATACATTCTTAAAAAACTTCAAAAGAGCTGTGTCCTTGCTTCAGGGTGGTGAAGAGGCAGGGATAAGGAAACAGACTGAATTCTGTCTGGAGTGGGTTAAGAAAGGTGAGAAACACAACTCGGGTAGAGAATTGACAGAGTCATTTCTTGTGAAGTAAAGAAAAAAAATGGAGGTAGTCTTCGAAATTTACTCTGGGTATCGTGTGGGGTGAGGGTGAGTTCCCACATAATTTAGACTGGCAGAAGCCTCCAGTTTTTCAAAAATTTTACTCCATTTCCTTTGGAACCCGTGTGCAAAACCCCTCCTTTTTACCTCCTTCTACCCATCCCTCCTTTGTGCTGACATGAAGACCACTAATAATTTGAAGCTACAGATGAGGGGAGAGGTTCTAAAAATAGGAATCTTGACTTCATTGAGCAATAGACAGAAGGAAATGAGGAATCCACAATTCTACTGCACTGTGAACCATGTGTTTCTGGAATTCCAAGCTGGTGTTTGCCTCACTTAGGAAAGCTTTGGCTGCCTATAACAGAAAACCCAACTAGCAGTGGTTATTTCAATAGAGTTTTATGAACACAGTTAAAAAGAAGACTGGGAGTATTTGGTTGCCGGTGTTGGTATGGATACTCTGAAATGCTCCCATGGACACAGACTCTGCCATCCTTCTGCTCTGTCATCCTTAGTGGGTATTTTCAGCCTTATGCTTGTTGTCTCTGGGCCACATGGTTATCAGGCATCGTTTCTGAATTTAAAACAAGAAGGGGAGAGTGGCATTGAAGAAGATTCCCTCTTGTCCTTCTCTGTTATAAGAATCAAAAGTTTTATGAAGATCCTATAGATATCTGCTTCCTTGCAATTGGCTGGAGCCATATCACATGACTACCTCTAGCTGAAAGGAGTCCTGGGAAAGCAAGTATTTTGTGTTTCTGGCCTCTGGTGGAAAGAGAAAGAAGAGGGACTTGTAAGTAACTGTTGAATCAATCCACTGAGAGTGTTTGTCATAAAGTTTTGAAGACATCTTCTAATAGAAACATTGTTTGGAATTTCCATAGCATCTTAGGTGGTGCAGTTGTTAGGTGTCAATGAGTAAATTTCAACTCATAGTGACTCCATGTGACAGAGTAGATCTACCTCATAGGGTTTTATATTCTATAATCTTTATGAAAGCAGATCACCGGGCCTTTTCTCTCTTAAAGCCACTGGGTGGGTTGCAACTGCTGACCTTTTGGTTAACAGCTGAGCATTTAACCATTGTACTACCAGGGCTCCTTTTTAGCTGTAAGATCAGGTAATAAATTTCACCAAACTACTATGTCCTATGGTAAATACATTATGACTTTCAAGCTGTTGACACAAAAATGTACCTTTGGAAAAAGCTCGCTTGTAAGTTAGGACTATCTGTCTTGTACTACTTTTTTAAGTTCAAAGAATCATGCCCTAAAGTCCTTTTAAAGGGTCCTTTAAGTTCTGAGCTATCCAAGTTTTCAAAATTCTTAGTTATCTAGTTTAACTGATGCCTTTGAATTATGGTGTTGCCAAAGAATATCGAATGTACTATGGACTGCCAAAAGAAAAAACAAATCTGTCTTGGAAAAAAGTACAGCCAGAATGCTCCTTAGAAGCAAGGATGACAAGCCTTTGTCTCATGTACTTTGGACATGTTATCAGGAGGAACTAGTCCCTGGAGAAGGATATCATGCTTGGTATAAGTAGAGGGTCAGCAAAAAAGAGGAAAACCCTCAGTGAGATGGATTGACACAGTGGCTGCAATAACGGGCTCAAACATAGCAACAATTGTGAGGATGGCACAGGACTGGACAGTGTTTTGTTCTGTTGTACATAGGGTTGCTATGAGTCAAAATCTACTGGATGGCACCAAACAACACCAGTTATCTAGTGTTGCTATAACAGAAATACCAAAAGTGGGTGGCTTTAGAAACAGAATTTTTTTTTCTCACAGTTTAGGAGGCTAGAAGTCCAAATTCATGGTGCTCACTCTAAGGGAAGGCTTTTTCTCTCTGTTGGCTCTGGAGGAAGGTTCTTGTGTCTCTTGGAGCTTCTGCTCCCGGGCAACCTTCATGTGACTTGACATCTCTCTTCTCCCATCTCTGCTTCTAGCTTTCATTTAATTTCTTTTATATGTCAAAAGAGGTTGACTCAAGATACACCCTATAGTAATTTTGCCTCGTTAACATAGCAGAGATAATCCGTTCCCAAATGGTATTACAGCCACAGGCATAGGGGTTAAGGTTTACAACACATAACTTTGGGGGACATAATTCAATCCATAACAAATGTGTATCTTGATACATTTTCTATGCATGAATAATAATATATGGAAATAATTTTCCTGGGATTATATACATGAGGAATATTATTTTAGTCCCATTGCAGAAGAACATTTAAAAAATCCCAAATAGGGCCTCTGTTCTCATCTACACTGAAGCACTTGGTTCCCTAAGAAGACTCTTAAAAGTAGAGAGAGAAAAAGCACAGCTTAAATCACTTTATGGTTTTGAGTTTGCACATCTAGGGCTCTTCTCTGCAAGATATTGCTTCTTCCTGGGTAATTTGGGTTACTGTTATTGTGAATGGTGAGGTTTTGTGCTTGAGTACCAAACATCAAATGTGTCACTGTTGACTCATGACCTTATAGGACAAAGGAGAACTGCCCCACAGGGTTTCCAATGATAAAAATCTTTTTGGAAGGAGGCTATCACATCTTTCTCCTGAGGAGTGGCTGGTAGGTTTGAACTGCCAACCACTTGGTTAATAGCTAAGAACTTAACCACTGCGCTACCAGGCCTCCTTTGTGTTCAAGTGGGGAGGTCTAAGTTTTAGGCTCTTTAGTGTGAATATTGAGTGAATATTTATTAGTCCATATTACAATTTCTCATAGATTATTAAAAAAACTAAAAACAGATGTTTGAATAAATAATAGCCTTTTTTTAACCAAAAATACACAAGAAACCTATATTGAAATGATTAAGTCGAGCAAGATTAAAGTGAATATAAGAATCTAAGTAGAGTCTTTTGTCATTAAATCTTTAATGCTCTCTCCAAGAACTCTTATGAAGTAGGTTCATAGACCTTGTGCCCGTACACATATTCTACACGACTTCATTCATCAAAAATTTATTGAGCTCTTGCTTTGTGTCAGGCACTGTGCTGGGGCTATGTGGCATGTAAATTAAGCCCAGTCCACGCTTTCACCGGGTTTGTAGTCTATGGGGAGACAAACCAGCAATGAGAGTCAGTGGAATTAGTCTCAGGCTATGCAAGTACAAGTTGCCATGAAAGCTCATGAAAGGACAAGTCAAGAACAAGAACAAGAACAAGAACAAGAACAAGAACAAGAACAAGAACAAGAACAAGAACAAGAACAAGAACAAGAACAAGAACAAGAACAAGAACAAGAACAAGAACAAGAACAAGAACAAGAACAAGAACAAGAACAAGAACAAGAACAAGAACAAGAACAAGAACAAGAACAAGAACAAGAACAAGGAAAGTTTCTGTTAAGGGCAGTTTCCTGGAGGAAATTATGTTTAAGCGAGTCCTGAAGAAATGAAGAATAGGTGATATCTACCCAATGCCTAGGGGCAGGAGCGGGGTAGGAGTGGTGGCCAAAGATTGCTCAAGGAAGAGGAACACATGGGAAAATCTATCTGCAGTAGGATCTTAGGGCTTAGAACAGTGTTAAAGATTCCACTCTTTAATGTTGGCATTTAGAATGAAACATTGTTTCCCTGGGTGGCATAAATGGTTAAGAGCTTTGCTGCTAATCAAAAGGTTAGTTGTTCGGACCTACCCAAAGGCATCTTGGTGATCTGCTTCCAAAAAGTCACACCCATGGAGGGTGGGGAGGATCCTTGAGAAACTATGGTTTGGACTTTTAGATGTCTCAGTTCTTCTCTCCCTATCAAGCTTACTTTATTTAATTTTTTAAAAAGGTGTATTAATCAGCTGACTTGTCACCTTCTCGGAGTTCTTTTATTTTGTTTATAGCTAACAACTTCCAAAGGACCAAAACTTTTTTCTTTCTGAAATACAAATATCATACGCCTCAACTGAACAAAATAACGCTTTAAAAAGAGATTTATGTAGTAATTGCCTTACTATTTCATTGATAGAATTTAACTTTCTTCATTTTATTTATTATCCAGTTTTGAAACCTTTCAAAATTTTTATGTTTTGATAATGAGGTAGAGCTAGGGATATAATTATAAATTTCATGCTTTATCACTTCAGCAGTCTTACCTATTCACATCGTTATATTGAAAAGGAATACAAAACAGGAATACAGGACAGTAACTCTTCTACAGTGAATAGTCCATTGATATTTTTAGGATGAACAAAGTGGTAGTAATTTTCCTTGAATACCAAGGTGTTATTAAACATTATATAAAAGCAGAGTTTCAGAATCTAACTTCTAAAATGTCCAAAGAGAGAAAAAAAAAACCCACATGCAATAGTTCATATTTTTAGAAGTCATTAAAAATATGAGAGGCTTTTGGAAGTAATATGAAAGCCCCCAAACTAATGGTTGCATATGAGTAACCAAATGTCCATGAATGTGGTTAGCTGTTGCAGAAGTGTTAACCATGGCTCCCGTTTGAAAGATCAAATTCAACATTATTTAAAGGTGCTGATGGTGGTGGGGGAGGGACCCCAAAAAGGAATCAGGAAGAAGCAAGTCAGCTCCATCGCATCAGGACAAGGAGAAGGGGGGTGTGGCATTTTGCCATTTTAGGAGAGAAAGGAAAACATTCTTTGTGGCTAAATACATTAAAATGCTTGTTTGACATACAACCATTGATAAAATCAAATAAAAGCAAGCAGATTTTGAATAAACTATGCTCAGATTATCTGACAATGTTATTAAAGAGGTATAGGAAATCCAGTTGCCCAGAGAACAGCCATCTGAAGTATATCTTATTTTGAATAACCGCTATCAGCTTAATAAGGGTTGACTGGAAATGTTTGTCACATGACAAATGGAAATGATTTTTCCTTCTGCAGTGTTATGATGAGCATTAAGGAAAGAATAGAACAGAACATTGAATTTTCATACTCTCAAGCCTGGCTGAGTGATGTCCCAGCAATGGCGTGTGCTTTGGGTAAGTGGATTCAATTAGGTTTCAGTTTGTCATGCTTACAAGTCACTTTTCCTTGGGTTTCAGAATTTCATACCACTGGTATTTCTGGGGCCTAATACAGACTAAAGGAGCCTTGGTGGCACAATGGTTGGCTGCTAACTGGAAGGCTGGCAGTTCAAACCCACTCAGTGGCTCCTCAGGACAAAGATGTGGCAATGTGTTTCCATAAACATTTAAACATTTCAAAAAACCCATTGCTGTGGAGTCAAATTCCAACTCATAGTGACCCTATTGGACAGAGTAGAAATGCCCCATAGGGTTTTGAAGGCTGTACATCTTTTTGGAAGCAAACTGCCACATCTTTCTCCCTCAGAGTGGTTGATGGGTTTGAACCTCCAACCTTTTGGTTAGCAGCCAAGTGCTTAACCACTGCACCACCAAGGCTCCTCACCCATGAAGATTACAACCTGGAAAACCTAATGGGGCAGTTCTACTCTGTCACATGGGGCCATTCTGAGTCAGAACCAACTTGACAGCACCCAACAACAATAACAACAATACTGTCTGAGTCACATCACTGATACACAGGTTCACCAATGTTAAGAAACTATTGTATGTATGATTACTGGTACCCATGGCAAAGTTAGCCCATTGATGCCCACAAGGCATTCTATATACCAGCGCTTCTCGTGAGCTTCGAATATTAGAATCACCTGGGGGATTTTTAAAACTGTAAAAGCTGAGTTCTACTTAAGATCAATCAAACAGACTCTCTGGGATTGGCGGCTAGGTATCAGTCGTCTTATAAATCTCTCTGACTGTATACTGCAGTGCTCTGTGCCTACGCATTTATAGATTCAGCCGGCAAAGTCTTTTTAAAATTATGTTTGTGGACAAATTGTCTAAGTAAATATTCCATATTTATAGGCAACATGCATCTCAGAATCATAAGTGAAATCATTTTTTGGTTGTATCTTGCACTCTATGCTTCACGCACCATCACTCTGTGTTGCTGGTAGAGAGGTCCATGGAAACTTGCGACTGTTCACACATTATTCCACCTTGAGTTAAATGTTGGAAGAAGGAGGTCTCTTCTCTCCAGAAGAGGGGACAGTTGAGAGAGTGGCTCCAGGAAAGCCATGGGGGTGGCTGCTATTTTTCTCTAGGTGTTTGATCTGACTGACGGCCCCTGTCTGAACTTCCTA